>NC_080690.1:48560289-48592789 GCF_030445035.2 Dasypus novemcinctus | reverse complement strand
GGTCTCATGCAGTAAGGAAACCGGAGGGTGAGAGCAAATACAATCTTAATAAACTAAAAGTCCACCTGTAAGAGATCTCAACAATCAACTTGTATTCATGACACCAACTCAGAGCTTAGCACGAAAGATATTTCTAATCCTCATTCATTTGGTGGAGAGAAGGTCCTTCCCCTATTACTTTGTGTCCAAATGTAAAACCCTCATTCTTAGCCTGGCTTCCAATCCATCTTATTACCATTGCTGGAGATTTGGCCTCATCTTTCGATTACGTTTCCTTTGCGTTCAAATACAGGATCTCAACTAGAAAATAGGCAGGATAGCATTCATCCTATCTACTTCATGGGGATAACGTGAGATTCAAAGAAGAAAATGGATAGAAAGTCTTGGGTGGTGGGGAGAAAGGGAAGCACTCTTTCTGCATGACTATTGGTACCTTTTATCCCCACTGTGTCCTTTGCTACATCTTCTGCACATACATCCCTCATGAGATCAGCTGTATAGATAGCTCCTCCTTCCCACCTTGTCACACCAGAGCCCTGGTTCCTGGAATCAACTATCCATTGTTTTCCCATGGGGGATTCTGCCAGCTCTCAAATTCTAGGAGCAACCCAAGAGCAGTTCAGGATCACAGGGAGACTTGTTGATGGGGCTCCAGGGGCCCCAGGAATTATCAGTCATGAGGAAGGCCTCAAAGACCTCTGCACACAAGTGGCATTGGATTCCACAGCCACAATTCACTGGATGAGTTTAGCCTGCACCCCCCAGAGGCAAGAGTACCCTCTCAGGTCCCTGGCACCATTCATCTACCTTTGTGTACCTCTATATCCAATGATGAGAAAGATGCCCAGAGTCTACCCTGGGTCATGGTTAAACTATCACACATTTCTCCAGAGGCTTTAGTTCATTTATTTGTTAAAAGAATGAATGAATGAGTGCATCAAGACATATATGAACAAATATGTATATAAATGAAAGAATGCATAAAGGACTGGATGAATGGATGGATGGAGAGAGTGCGGTGGTAGAAAAAATTTAAAAATTAATACATGTATGATTTAACATGTAAATGCATAAGTAAATTTTTAAAGCCTTCATGAATGAAGGAAAGAAAGAATTTAATAGACAAGTATACACAAGCTGTCCACCTGGTGGGTGGAGGGATAAGAGAAGATATAATAAGTAAGGTTCCCAGCCTTATTTATTGTCAAGGTGTTTGGTCACCCATCTTCAGCTTCTAACCTATGTCTCAAAGGCCACAGACTCCTAGAGCAAACCCTGTGGATCCTGCTCTATGCAGTCAGGAGGAGAGAGGCAGAAATACTGCAGTCTTGGGGACTGGGTCAGGGTTTTCTGACTACAAGACACCCATCCCCATTTGCTCCAGTGTAACCCCAATAGACGTCACAGACATCCACAGGCTCTCCCTGGGAGAGCAAAGTAACCGGATCAGACCCCAGTAAGCACCAGTACTGCTATTGAGAAGACACATCATCACCCTGAGCCACAGTTTCTTCATCTTTAAGGCAGGCATAACAGCCTGGAGATGAATAGTGGAGAGAACATATCTAAAAGGACTCAGGCTGTGGCACCCAATAAAAAAGCTCAACTAGCAGTCCTCATTGACCTTTTCACTCTTGCTGAGCAGTCCTCTCCATTGGGCTCTGGGTCACCTGCTCAGAGGCAGCTTGGACCCAGGTGAATTCCATCTCAACCAGGCTAGTTCCAGGCTCCAGTTCAAGGTTACCAGAAGCAGGGGACTGGATCACAGGAACCCTTGCATCTCCTCCCAAACATATATTTTATAGCTTCTTCCAAAAGCCATTGATCTCCTAAAAAAAGACATTTGTTCTTTAAAATGACCCTTCAGAGTCAATCTCTGTGATCCTTTGCTCTTCCGTGGAACTTAGTTTCCCAACTGGAGAATCAAGAGCTGGTTCTAGAGTTATGGTTTTCCAATATCTACTCATACCAGAATCCCTTTTACAAGGAAATCTTCCAAAGTATGTGCAGACAGCACAGCTGCTTTCATCAAAGCTGCAGGGAACCCCAGGTGCTTCCCAACTCTTGGTCCCTGAGATCTCTCCTTGGAACCTCCCTACAATCCTACAGAAACCAGTTTGAGAATGACTGGACTGTGCCTCCATGGTGGCCAATGAACCTGTTACTCTGGGACAGCAGAGTCGTAGCGGGATGGAGGGGCATGCTCCAGGTGCCTGGTGGTGGGGCAGGGCTGTGTGCCAGCTCCCTTCAGCCATCAGCACCCAGGCACTCCTGGCTAGCACAGCTCATCAGCTCCAAGGAGCTTGGCTGACACTCTCTAGCCTTTCTATGATGAGAGTAGAAAGCTCCCTGTCTTCTACTTCCGGCCCTACCATCGATTCCAAGTTAGAGGCCTGCCACCCTCAAGGTGGATCGACAGAGAGCCCAGGTAGGATCACCAAGGAAGACCAGAGACAACCTGCTTCAGCCATGTGGCTCCTATGGGTGGGTGAAAACCTGCTGCTTCCCACAGCTCTGCTCTTGGACACCTCTCAGGACATATGACCACTCCAGGCTCTCTTCCTTAAACCAACCAGCTAGAAGTTGCAGTCAGTCATCCCCAGGAGGAGGAGGAGAGCTCCTCTGACACTCCTCCACGTGGCCTGGCCACAGCTTCCTCTCTCCTCTCAGCTCCCCGTTCATCACGGGGCAGTGCTGTCCAAAGGTCAGCCATTTGCACATCACCTCCACCTTATTACCAGATCTGCTTATACCGGTACCATTCACTCGTTGAGGTTTATCTTGAGATTGATTCTCTTATTTCCTTAAATCAGGATATTCCCAAGGGAAACTTTATATCCCACTGCCATAAATAAAATCCAACATTTATTCCCAACCTGTGTATGTAAAATTGGTTCATGTCTATCAAAAGGAAAGGCCTTCAGCCATGTCGAAGCAGGAGGCGCCATCTCACAGCTCCCCAGTGGGGAGTTTCCCTGTAGGAAACCCACCAGGTAGGACCACCGAGCTCCCCAGCTTCAGGGTGAGCTTTGGGCACCTAACCAGCTCTCCTAAACTCAATTTTCTTCTCTGTAAAATGGGGATAATGGTAATACCTACCTCATGAGGTCACCGAATGAATAAAATGAGATAATTTATGAAAATTAAATGAGATAATGTCCCTGGCACAGGGGTACCTGCTATGCTGCTTCAGTTATTATTATGATCATCATATCATTATTGTAGTTATTATTATCTTCATTATAAGGAGTATCATTATTATTATCAAATTAAAAAATAAGTCAGCAGCAGGGGACTTCTCATAGAACAGACCATCCACTATGTGTCTTTTGACAGAGCATTTGCTCACATGCACTTAAACTGAACAAGGAGCGAGATATAATGATGAAAACCCTGGGCTCAGTATCAGGGAGCTGCCCCTAACTCACTGTCTGACCTCAGGAGTCCTTTCCCTTCTCAAGTTTCAACTTTCCCAACTGTACGACAAGGGGTTGAATCCAGGGACCTCCAAAGCGCCTTCTGGCTCCTGGAAGCTTGAGTCCCCGAGGCCACTACAGGCCATCCCACTCTGCTCCAGTCCATAAGAGAGACCCTGTCAGCAAGGAGCTTCCAAAGGGGGACCAGAGGAAAGCTAAAAGTGGCCTCAATCCTGGTGAAGGGAGACAGACACCAGCGCGAATAATTCCCAAGGCATAAGGTCCAGTGTTGGCACAAAGGAGGGCACAAGGAGGCGCCCACGTCGAGCTCCCAGGAGGGAGTCCAAGAAGGTTTGAGAGTGTTCCTCACCCCATAAGTGGAGACAGGCTCTGAGGATGTGGAGTCTGGAGTGCTGGCACAGGGGTATGATCAGCACTGACCCCCAAGTGCCAAGGGCAGGGTCCTAGTGGGACTTCAGGCCACTGGAAAGAGACCTCAGCCTTTGACTGCTCTCTCGTGTCCCCCGTGCTTTGCTCCGCCTCCTCTAACACTTTTCCCCTGTGGTCACCTCAATATATTACCTTCACAAGTACTGACGCGGTGGAACTTGGATCAATGCCCTAGCTGGGAGGCTGGGAATGGGGACCAGCCTCTTCCCTGCAGCCCAGACATCAGCTTAGTAGATTTGTCCTTCAGTACCACCCAGTTACTTCAAGGATAGGTTACCCTCTCCTACTTCTTACACCAAAACATTCCTCACAAAAGTTTATGGGTTCCTCAGCTACAGACAAGAAAGGAACGCTCTTAGAAGGCTGATGGAAATGATGGGCCTTCTCGGAGATCCGCTCATACCCACGTGTTCAGTTCTCAATCCAACTGCACAGAGGCACTGAGGTGTGTGAGAACCCCCAGCTGGAAGCCCTGCTGGGGCCAGCACCTCCCCTCACCTGGCTTCTGCATGAGCACCCAGCTTTTCCAGGCAAGTCCTGCCTGCAGGCACCACCCAAGTCTGAGCCCTGGGTGGGGTAGGAGTGTGAGAACCTCACTGGATGTTGGTAAATAGAGCTCATGCTGGATTTTATTAAGAGGTACCACTAGGCGTGGTTCTGGACAAATACACACACACAGAGGTTTGTTCCATAGCCATAAACACAGGGTCCCTAAAATAGGCAGTGTTGAGTCTCTGGCACAAAATGAGGGTATGAGGCCGACAGTGTTTATAATCTGCCGGATCCCTTAAACTTGCAAGCTGTTTTTCAGAAACATTCATGTGAAAAGCTCTTTCTTAGGAGTGGGTACTTGTCTTGCTCCCAGACAAGCTAGGAGGCTACCATAGAAGGGTTGGCCCGGGAGCCCAAGTCTTTTCACATGGGGGTGTCTGATGTCAACAGCAGAGACCCAGGACACTGAATCAGATGAGTCAGGCCTGGTCATTCGTGGAATAGGCTAATAACAGCATGACTGATAACTCCGAAAGCATTGTGGCCAAACTTGATGGCGTCAAAAGCCCAAATTATTTATTCAGGTGTTTACTGCTCTATAGTTTTTATTAAAACAGTGTAAGAAAACAAAATTTTTTCATCATTTCTCCCGATTGTTCTGCCTGGCAACTTTATTGCACATTAGTTCAAAATAAGCTGCCAATAAAGTTGGATAAAATTAAACTCACACTGGAATTTTTTTCCTCAATAATTTCAGCTGGGTTGTTTTTATTTTAATATGGATTTGAAATGCAGTATTATCTTGGGTTCAGAATTTCACTGTCTGGGTAGTTACAACTTAAATTCTACTGAGTTTATGAATTCCAATTTCAGTTCTTTTAAAATGAGTTTGGTTTTACTGTTAGCTTCATCCTGAAGACATCTTTGTAACAGTTTGTCTTTTCCTGTACAAAAAATGCAACATAAAACCAAAATCCCTTATACTGTAATTAGGCTTAGAAAATTGTGTGATTTCTAATTTAGCAGGACCTCAGAACAATGCATAATCCACAACCCAAAGTTTATTTGTTTGAATGTATGATTTCAGGGAAATAATTTTTAAAGCATTTGTGAATAGCCAAAATGATTCCACTTAAGATAACAAAAAGTAAACATCTTAAAGTAAAAATAATGCTCTACAGTAATTTGATCACAGTGAAAATCAAATGATGTGTGTTGTGAGCAAACAATAGGAATTTTTATGCAACTCAACATTTTTCTGGCTATCTGAGTATGATTTATACATCTAAAATGATAAATTTAATCCCATCACCAGTAGATCAATTGCAGGTATAACAGATAAAACCAGAATAAATCATCATATCGCAGTATTGGACACACAAAAGAACAGATAGAAAGAGAGTTTTGACTTTAAACTGAAATCTGTTTCCAGACTTTCCAAGGACAATTTGCCATGGAGAAGTTCAATGTATACATAAGGTCATCTGATCCAAATATGCTAATGATTTTTATTGGTCAAATCTTAAAAGTGAGGTTTATTTTTATGAGTATGCATTAATTAACCCAGCATGTATTATCTTTCAGACTATCTTGCCAGGGACTTTCATTTAAACATGTTTATTGTGAAATGTTTGCATTCTCCACATTTGTGGCCCACACACAGATTATTTCATACTTTCCTTCAGAGCACTTAGAAAAGTTAAAAGGAGTTATTGTTTTTGATTAATGCCATTTTGGGGCAGTTTCAAGAAGAAGAAGAAGAAAAAAAGGAGTTCCAAAACGTAGCCCTGCATAAATTCTTCTACATTAAAAACTCTGCAAGTTCCACTGCACAAAAAGACATGGGGAACTGCCCTGGGTTTCTTTTAAGGTGGTCTCCTAAAACTGAACTTTATTAAACTTTGTTTGCATGAACTCGTGCGGAATAGCGATCAGCTATCAATCAGGAAAGGAGAAGCTGCAAGCAGGGCTGGGGAGCAACGGCGCACAGATGGGCGTTCTAAGGGCCGCCTGTCATCTTTTGATTAAGAAAAGGAAATGATTTCACTAAAAAGATATTCCCTCTTGTGTTGTTTTGTTTTAACTGAGTTTGTACTTTCCACCGAACTGGACATATTTATTGAGGCTCATAAGTTACTTCACGGTTACCAACATCACTGCAATCTCAACAAACTATTTTTTTCCTTGCCAAGGATCTAAATATCATAACTATAAAATATCTTAAAACATTCTCCATACTGTAAACATCTTAGCTACAAAGCTTTGAGTGTAAACAGTATGATGCATCAGAATGGTTTTAAGCGCTGTTATAAAAACTGCTCTTAAAAACTAAACAAAAATGTAAAGCTTCCATCTGTTTTATGATTTTTCCACTGCTGAACGGCTGCTGTGTGCCAGTTCACTGAACCATGGCTTGCTAAAGAGATTGCTGGGGTCACAGATTGAAAAAACAAAGAGCACGGCTTTAATGGTGGGATTTTTTTTTCTCAAGTCTTCCTGACATGGCTGGAGCAGAATTAAATGCACGGCAGCAGAAGAACGGCAACATAAACCACACACGGGGCCTGTTGCAAGAGGAGCCCTCTCTCTGTGCCAGGCGCGCCTCTGACGGAGGATGTTGTTTCGGCAATTCTCTTAGTTTCTTTGGTGATCTTTTACCTGCAAACTCACCAAGCTCTTACTTCCTCACAGAATTTTCTTTTTGGCCCCAAATGTACAAGTTAAAAATAGACAGTAAATTCCATACTAAGAGAAAGCGTTCAGGCTTAGTTTTGTGTACCTGCACAGGTAGGAGACAGTGATAATTTACAGCCTGCCTTTTTTTTTTTCCTTCCTTCTGCTCATGCCCCTGAGCAGGTGAAAGACGTCTCAAAGGGAGGGGGCTAAAAGGGGGTGCTCTTGTGCTGCCCAGATGAATAAGCGCTGGACGGGGAACCAAGGAGCCCTGTTGCTGGACTCGGCGCAGTTTCCCATCTGGGTCGTGGCTGGTTGCCCCTCTGACACCCTTGTCTTGTGCCCTGAGATCGTTTTGGGGGGAAAACTGCCAGTGTGACCACCACAGTTGGAAGTCCTGGGCAGGCTACCTGGCTTCTGCTCCCCAAGAAGTGCAGTGGCTGGATTGAGGGGCTGCTCTGACTCCCTCCCCGCCCCCATCCGCAGAGGCTCAGAGTGAGGTTAAAAGGCGGAGCCAGGCCCTGAGCCAGCGGGGAGGCGGGCCACCTTCCCTGCGCCCACTGCTCCCCTTAGAGAGCAGTGCTCCTAGAGCTGGGCTGGGGGCTGGTGGGCAGCCTGCCAGAGGCCAGGGCAGGCTTAGCTGGGAGCCTACCTGCCATCCCTTAGGTGAAGAATGCACACTGGACCTCCTGCATGGGGTCCCTCTGCTCGCCCCTGGGGTACACTCCCGAGTTGGGCATCACACTCAGCTGGGAAGAAGCAGGCTGGAACCACCAGGCAAGTCCACCCACAGCCTCCACACCCACAAGGGTGCCGCCCTCAGCTGCAGTGGCCTACCAGCCTCTGGGTGGCTGCCGCCCTCCCCACCCCAGGGCAGTAGCACCCCTTCCTGTTACCCTACCATGCCAAGGTCTTCCAGTGCACTGCCCAACAGGGCTGCCCTCACTTTGAGGAGAAGGCGGCCTCTTTAAGAGGGCTCGAGGCCCATGGCAGGCAAAGGGGTTCCCGGGTTCCGGGAAGGCCTGTCATGGGTGAGCAGAACTCAGCTGGGGGCGAGCCCAGGCGCACTGGGAGGCGAACACCGTGGGGACCCAGGCGTGAGTCCCTCTTCTCCCTCACTCCTATTGAGCACACAATTCCCATCAGCATCTCCCGCCTGCCCCTCTCCCACTGACCACCAGGGAGAGACGCCTCGGATGGGGGGTCCATGGCTAGCCTCAGCCCCGCAGGCTGTTTTGGGGGCTCCCCCTCACCAGGGCATCCAGTGCCCACTGAGACCCAGGCGTCGCTGCGTGGCCGGTGTCCTGGCGGCCAGGAGCTGCAGTCACCCCCGAAGGGCACCTGGCCGCGGGCCCATCGGCAGGCTGGCACGACTCTGCGCACGTTCCAAATTTAAATCTGGGACGCTCTCCCCTCTCTTCACTGCCCCAGAAGAACACGGGGGAGGCATCTGCATGGAAACAGCTGTCGCCCGAGAGGAGGCGGCAAGGCGGCTCCCTGCGAATACCCCGCCAGAGCCACACATCAGCCAGGGTTACTTAGCTACGGAGCTGCGCAGCCGGGGAGGGGAGCGAGGGAGGGGAGCGCGGGCACCTCAGCCCAGGGGGCTGTGCACACACACGCCACGGGCCAGCGGCACCACTGCACCGCGGGCAGGGCCAAGCGTGCCCGAGAGCACACAGCTCCTAAATAACAGTACAGTGACCCCAAACGCAACAATAAACCATGAGAACTAAACTAATGTTTACCATGTCTCCCCTTAGGCCAGTCCAAATCCAAATCCTCCCAACAACCCCATGAAATGTCCTATGTACTATCCTCATACACACAAGAGGAAATTGAGGCACCAGAAGGTCAAAGGAATCCTCCAAGGCTGTATGATCAGGACGTGATAATGAGGGTTCAATCTCTGGTGATCTGACCCCATCCTCTGAACCACCATGCCACACTGTCTACCATCACCACCATCCTCTCATCGTCATCATTGTCATCATCATCATCATCATCAGAACTATCATCATCAGTGGAAAAGAGCAGTTAACACTTAACAGAGCTCTTATTGGGAGCCTAGCATAGGGCTAAGCTCGGTAATTTCTGTGCATTATTATATCTCATTCCCTTTACACATTTTATCCCCTTTATGCAAATAAGAAGAAACTGAGGCTCAGAGAGGTTATACAATGACCTGAAGGTCACACAGTGTGCAGCTGCAGAGCCTAGGACAAACCCATCAGCTGCGTAGCCTTGTCTCTGTGATCTCTGAGCACATGACCTGCCCTGGGCTACAGGCCATCTCTCCAGCCAGAGTCAAGGATAGAACCTTGGAAGAGGACAGGGGGACAGGCACTGGTGTGTCCCACCCAGTAAAGCACTAGAGATACTGCTCTGGGTTAGCTGTTGTTGCCAAACCTTGTGGACTTCTCACTGAGGCTAAGCTTGATTATAATGAGGGTTTATCCTAAGTCCAGCAGAGGGAGGCTGGCCAGAAACAGCCTGGCTGCAGGGGTGGCCAAGCCAAAATCTCCAGTTGATGCAGACGCTGACAGTGGTGGGAGCTACTGCAAACACTGACCATATTTAGGAGAAGTTGGAGATGGAAGACGCCAGCCATCGAGCTCAGCAACCCAAAGCAGTCAGCCTGGCTGGGGGCTCTACCCCAGTCTGCCCTCAGGGTGGTCCAAGTTCAAAGAGTAGGAAAAGAGACTCAAGGGAAAAGGAGAACCTGAAGGAGTAACAAACTGGCCACCATCAAGAAATTCTGAGGTTTCCAGGGGACAAGCCTCCGAGAACAAGGCACGATCCAGGGGACACAGCCCATGAGGAGGCTGGAAACTGGCAAAGCCAATGGCTACCCTTCCCTAAATCTCACCGCTCAAGTAAGGAAGACATAAGAAATGCTAGCAGGTCAGGCTGCACTTTCTTCGAACTAATCACTACTGAAGTTTGGGGTGAGCTATTTTGAAAGCAGCCCACACAGCATAACCACACGCCGTCATCAGCTGCCGTCCTCAAATGCAATTTCATTCATAATTGAATATGAAAAAGCCACTACCTTAAAATAACATCAGGGGTCACATCTGATCGCTCCAGCCTGGGCCCAGGAGCTTTGGCCCCTGCTGACCTCTCCAAGATGGTCTCCACTGCATCCCTGATACACACCCCACGCTCCAGTCCCAGGGTCCACCTTCGGTCTCCCAGACACTCTTCCTTCTTTCCAACCGCCTCTGCTAATCCCACTCTGTCTTCTAGGCATGCCTTTCTTCCTTCTCTCTGCTTCTCCAAATGCCAGCTGTAGCCAAAGACCAGCCTGAGCACCATCTCTTCCAAGAAGGCTGCCACAGACTGAGCCTGACATGCCCTTCCCTGGCCTCTGAATTTCTATAGCAATTGTTTTTACCATCCTCTGACAGTGCATCATGTACTGCCCTGTGTCATCTCTTCTCTTGCTCTCCAAGCATCATTCTCATTCTAAATGTTGGTACCTCACTCATTCATTCATTCTTTCAGTCATTCAGTCAGCAAAAGCTTCCTGAGCACCTACTATGTGCCAAGCATTGGAGAAACAGTAGTGCACAGTGAGACGTGGACCCAGCCCTCCTGGAGGGCATCTTCTAAAATGAACAGATGATAAATGCACCAATAAATAAGCAACAGATTTTTCCAACTGGCCCTCCTTACACCCATACGTGGAGCCAAAACCAGCATAGAACACGTGGCCTCTGCTCAGTACGTGCTAATCCGTCTACAGTTCTGGGCAGGGCTGCCTGCCCCCTTGTCCATGCAGAACTCCTCCTGAGTATGGATATAGGAGAGACTTGGTGGGGATGGTCAGAGCTGGGCCAGCATCACCACCTGATGGTCTTTGGCCAAAATTCTCCTGCCCCACCCCATTGTTCTTAGCAGCTGCTGGGCAGCAGCACCCGGAGGGGATCCAGGTAGGACCCCGATCAGGGCATAAGCCTTTATCCTGCACCAGGGGTTCTTTTTGTTCCACGGAACCCTCTGCCAGTCAAGTGAAAACCACGGACCCTTTACTAAGTCCACACCGTACTGTGTATTATTTAATAAATATATCACACCCACATCAACAGGTCCCCACAAGAATAACATTTTTTCTGAATTTCAAATGAAGCTCACAGACCCCTGGTTAAGAACCCCTGCTCTACATCCAGGTGGTTAACAGACAGGCAGAAATGCTCTACAGGCCACAGTTTGGGCCTGTAGACTACTAGGTCTACAGCTAGGCAGATTGTACCCATGAGCAACATTGGATCAGGGAGCTGTGCACGAAGTGGTGACTGCAGCCCCTAACATGTGTTGGCCGAGGAAAGAATGGACAGCCCAAGAGGACAGGAGCCGAGAGGTGCATCAGTGGCTGGGAAGAGGGCCAGGTGGTGGGGCAAGGACAGGCCCACACCATGAGTTCAGGTGACCAGACACCCTCAGCACTAACTCAGCTATTGATGAACACACATCTAGTGCAAGGCCAGGTTCTGCTGTTCAGAGGGGTGGGGCCTCCTGAAGCTCCCAGACCATGGGGGTTGGGGAGGGAAGGGAGGTGGAGAGGCTGCACCTGTGAGACAGGAAAGACTGGTGCCAGCTGGAGGAGCCGCAGGAGCAGCAGCTTCCATTATTAAGGTGTAAGATGCAGTGAAGTCCCTTACATGCATTATTATGTTATTTAATGTCCCAAGAGGAAACAAAGGTCCTGAGTGGTGAAGTGACTTGCCCACGATCAGTGTGGCAGAGACAACCAGGCCCTGAGGCTACTCTTCTTCCACCCTGTGCCAAATCCTCCATGCTCAGATTCCATCTGCTTCCATCATGGCTTCCTCATTTAGTCCTCCTCAGCTCCCACTCACCCCACTCTCCCCCAGAGACTATATGGAGATCTCTAAAAGCTGGTCACTGGGCTAACACCCTTGGAATTTTTGTCATGAATAACAATGTCACCTTGACCAGGCCGGTTTCCATAGCCCAATCTGAAGGTGAGAAGACAGAGGCTTGGAGAGGAGACAAAACCGCTCCATGATGGGTGGTGTAGCCCATCTAGACATCCTAACCTGATGTCATTGCAGTTTATCCCAATCCTGGACTGGGCCAAGACACAGGTGTTCTTGGGAGTCTTCCTTTCCTCATCTGAGAAGCAGGAAGTGATACTCGCCCACCACAGAGAAATTTGATTAGCATTCCAAAGGAGAAAAATAAGGTTCAGGAGTTAGTAAATCCATTGATTGCCTTTTGGAGTATTCAACAAATAGGTTCTTTCAAACATCTTTCTCCTTCCATCCTCAAGAATAGCACAAACCTGGGTCCAATTTGGATGCCATTATAGATCATCAAACTTTCAGAATTATGACTCTTTCTACATAAAAGGAAAAGAATGTTCTGGAACCCCAAGCACTCACTTCCCATTGGCTAACCTGCTTCTTTTTCTGGTTGCTACCATGCTCAACTGGGTGGCACTCTCATCTATTGAAAGCTGTGGGCCTGTCACCAATCACATCCATCAATAATCAGCAAATTAGCAGCCTGCTTATGCAGACATTTCTATTTTCAACCTGAAGGGCGGTTTGGGGGTTTCTTTTAAATTTAACTATCCTAATTAAGGATTCATAGCACACCAAAAGAGTGATTTTTTTTAAAAAAAACATCTTTGCAGAAAAGGAATATCAGCAAAAATAATCACTATTCCAGGCTCAACAATGAGTCCCTAATGAGGACAGCAGTCATCAGTTAAATAAACATATCATTAGGGAGAGAATAGATGTGTCAACACAGACACAGTCCACTAATTTGTGGGGTGGTTTATCTGGGGTTAGTCTCAGTGGGATCTGGCTGGCAGGTAGGTGATCCCAGGCCATAGTCACCTTTCACAGGTAGGGCTCAGGATGTGAGGAAGCTCAGGTCAGGTGGTGACCTACTGGTCTGACAATGGGACAGTGTCTAAGGAATCAGACCTGCAGTAGTAAGCAGTATTCCAAACAGGAAGGGTGCAGGAAACCCTGGACAGAGATGCACCAGGCATGAAGATGAAGAACAGGATTCTCTTAACCAGAGGCCCCACAGCCATATTCGTCTCAGGGGCCAAACTCCTACCTGGATGCCCAGAGTGGGCACAAGTTCTCCACCAAGCTCTCCTCAATGGCAGAACCACAAGGGATGCTTCTTTTGAGAGAAAAAAAGGACAGAATCGAGTGGTGGGCCATTGGAATTTCCAGATTTCTTTCTGTCTGGGACCCACAGTCCTCTGGAGATGATATCAGGGCTCCAGCTGAGGAGAAGAGGCCTCTCTACCAGGGACTCATTGATCATTCAAGCAGACTCACTTTCGACAAATATTTATAGAGGGCTTCCCACATATCACATATCATACTAGATGCTAAGATTCAGCAAGGAGCTGTACTTGGCCCTTTTCCTCATGGGACTTTAATTTATGGGAAGGGGAGAAACAATAAGCAAATAAATAATTAGGATAATTACAGATTATGATAAAGTGTCAAGAGGTATATATAAGCTGAGTGAGAAATAGCAAGCCATTAAGAAAGGCTGGTGTTCTATAGAGAGGTCAAGCAAGGCCTTCCCAAGGAGGGGGACATTTGAACCAAGGCCTGGAAAAGGAGAAGAATCCAGGATATAAAGGGGGGGTGGCATCCTTGGCAAAGGAGCAGGAAGGGCAAGTGGTGAAGTGGGGACAGCAACTAAGGGTGCACGTGTACATCCACAGAGGTGTGTGCATACACCCTTCCCAGGGAATTAGGTCTCTGAGAAGGAGGGGCTGGGTTTCCTGGGTGTGACAGCTTCTGAGAGGATGTGGTCATCTGAAGGTGACAACTTCTAAGAGGAGCAGAAGAGAAGAGCAGGACCAGAGGATTTGTAATGGTGGGAGGAGAAAGACCCCAGATGGCTTCTATTTTCTCAATGAAGACAAGGTTGCCAGTGGCAGGGAGAGCAAAGAGGGGGATGGAATGACTATTTTAGGGAGCAAGCCCTAGAGGAAGTTGGCAGATACATGGCATGCTGGGTGCCAACTTGATGTTTGTAATGGTGAATCAGCCCAACTGTGATTTTCTACATCAAAGTTCAGGTGCCAGGAACTGGAATGGAAAAGGTGAATATTCGAGTTCATTTAGGACTGGAGTTTTGTTGGATATGCATGATGGAGGAAACAGAGGCCAGAGAACTGAGGAAGGATGCAAGGAAGTAATTAAAATAATGGGCCATGAATTAACTCTTAGCTGGATGAAGAGGAGTAGGAAGACAAGGCAGGGTGAAGGACAGTGAAGAAGCAGTGGGGCCAACACACAAAGACCCAGCTTTCTCAAAGAGGCAACCCTTCAGGGGTATGAAATGGAAGGTACCTGGCCACCTGCCTCCATGACTTTCTGATCACAAAGAACCCAAGCCACCCATGGCCACATCTTGAGGGCCAGTGAGGTCATGGTTGTTCCATAGACACAATCTCAGAGAGCCTGGGTGGCAGAGTGGGAGAGCACTCAAGTTTACCATCTGGAAATGGGTTAATTTTCAAAATCCCTTTGGCCTAGAACCATGCCTCCCGATTCCCAGCTCCAAAGCCAATGGTCTGGTGAGCCTCTCAGATTCTCCCTCAACCCAGAAAACTTCAAGGTTCTGTTCTCCCAGAGTAAAGCAGACGAAAAGCTAAAATCTTCCCCCTAGCCAGCCTGTGTCCACAAAATCCAGTGTGCAAGGCAGTGACCACTCAAGGATGGGTTTTCTGACCCAGTTCTGCCACTGATTGTCCAAGCTGTTTACACCACTGACTTTATTTTAATATAAGACCATTCATTGACCACAAACATATACATGATCAAACTTGGTACAATTAATATTTAACACATGGGCATCTACCACCCCCTGGCATTGTGATAAATAACACATGCAATACATTACTCAACTTTTATCCAACTCAGAAAAATTAGTAATGGGAATGGTGGCAGTGGTGGTAGTAGTTGTAACAGAACCAAAGCAGTATTTATTGAATGCCTACTACATACCAGCCAAGAGAAGAACTTACAAATAGAGCATCTAAGTCATGAGATTACAAAATAGCAACAAAAATTATTTTTCAATATCTTAGTCTGCTCTGCTCAATCCATATTTTCCAAAAGCCAAGGACAAAAGCCCAATAATACCCAAATCAATTCTGATTCTTCTTCAGAAATTTGGAAGAGAGAGTATCTATCCCAAGGGTAGACCAGTAAGTTAAGTAATGCCCCAAAGCAAAATATCCTGTCAGAGGGATAAATCTCCATAAAAAAGTGTCTATTTTCATGGAGCTATTGACATGACTCTAAGAACTTAGAGCAGCACCAAACAGCGCAGTCGCATGCTTCCAGGAAGAGGGACCTGATAAAACTGACTGCATCCCTGGGCTTTCCAAGGTCTGTTCATAAGTCAGTGCCAACAAGTACTTTGAAGGGCCATGAAAGAGGTGCTCTCTTAAATGTAACTTAATCACCACTTGTACAGGATTTCCTAACATTACTGGGTCTCAGGCCCTGTACAAAACACATCTCTACTAACGTTGCTCACTTTGAGTTTCTGTCTATAAGCACATATTCTGTAGAATAGGCTTGAAATAGCTTCTCCCCACCTCCCATCCCCTGACCCCCACCTCCAAAATTCCTACTCAGCATATTTTTACTCAAAGGGCAAAGTTGGCCTAGGATTATGCGTGTTCCCTGCGCAAAGGATATGTTTTCAGCAAGCAGAACCGCATTCCTATGAAGCACAAACGTCCCCTGTAAGCTGATTGCGCCAATCCTTTCACGCCGTTCTCAATGGGGCTCTGTTCTGCTCATTTGCAGTTATGCAGCCTGTGTTCTCAGATGTGGCATAGGACAGGTGTTTGTCTATGGAGAGGCCGGGGAGGGACCCTGACCTGGCCCTTCTGATGGCTGAGGTGCCTCTCGCATAAAGCTGCTTCTGAGAGCTGCCCTCCTGGATAGACCAACCTTTTCAAAGCAAACCCTCAAGTAGGTTCCATTGTAATGAGATCCAGAAGGACTCCCTTTACACAAGGGCAGCACTCTCTATAATCCTAATTCTCGTTTCACACTCTGGTAATCGCCAAAAGTTCTATTGCTTGTGGGGGAGGGCTGGAGAAGTAGGAAGCATGGAGAGGAGAGAGAGGAATTAAGAAGAACAAAATCGGGAAACGGACTTGGCCCAGTGGTTAGGGCGTCCGTCTACCACATGGGAGGTCCGCAGTTCAAACCCCGGGCCTCCTTGACCCGTGTGGGGCTGGCCCATGCGCAGTGCTGATGCGTGCAGGGAGTGCCCTGCCACGCAGGGGTGTCCCCCGCTCCCCACGCGCAGGGAGCACGCCCCATAGGGAGAGCCTCGCAGCGCGAGGGAGAGTGCAGCCTGCCCAGGAATGGCGCCGCCCACACGTCCCGTGCTGCTGACGACAACAGAAGCGGACAAAGAAAAAAGAAACAAGACGCAGCAAATAGACACAGAGAACAGACAACTGGGGGAGGGGGGAATTAAATAAATAAATAAATCTTTAAAAAAAAAAAAAAAGAGGAACAAAATCAAAGCATCCAATTATTTCTAAGGACCTCTTAGGTGGTTGGTGGTTCCTAATATTAAAAGGCCCCCAAATTAGATCCAAAGTACCCCCAAAACACCTAGCGAGGCTGACTTTAACAGTAATGGGAAAATCCAAAGACAACTATTCTTTAAAACTACGGTCATGCAATGATTTTTAAGGGAAGATTATTCTTGTCCTCTCCAGCCTATATTGGGTGCAGCAAATATCTTGCTTCTATAGGGTGGAATTGCCAGATTAGACCTTTATTTCTGAAAAACACATATGGTACAAATAACTCTTTGCATTACAAACACTTCCAAGGGAACTTGGGGGATTAGTTAAGGCTAGGTGGACAGCACCATTTACTGAATAAGTGACTATTGATAGCCAAGTCCT
This sequence comes from Dasypus novemcinctus, assembly GCF_030445035.2. NCBI lineage: Eukaryota > Metazoa > Chordata > Mammalia > Cingulata > Dasypodidae > Dasypus > Dasypus novemcinctus. Next base: position 48,575,803 of record NC_080690.1, on the reverse strand, counting down.
CCCCAGTAGTCACTGCTCAAGATCCCCACAGAGCTCTGCGGGCAGAGCCCGCCATCTCCTAAAAGCACATGCATGTGTGCACATCTGGGGCCTCGTGGGGGCCCAGGAGGCTGTGGCATGCTGCCCCCCAGCACCTCAGCTACACCAAAGTCTCAGCTTGTTTCCCCATGATTCCTTTTCTCCTCTGACTTCTCCAGGCACAGCAGTCACTGGGCTGAGCGGAAGCCTCTCTGCATTCTCTGGGGAGTTCTGCAGGGCCAGGCATGCAGAAGGTGCTGAACTGCTCCCGAATAAACCAGTATTTGAGGGCTGATCATCATAATGACGACCATGCAGGGCTTCCACTCTGGGCCAGGCCCTGTGCTAAGCACTTTACATGCATGGTGTCATTTCCTTCCCACCATGCCAATCAAGCAAGCTGCATTGCCATCCTCACCTCAGAGAGGAGGAAATGGGCTCAGGAAATTTATGACTTGTCCGTTCCGGGAGTGGTAGTCAGGGAGCCTGACGGACCTTGCCCGTTCCCAACCCTGACAGTCAGATTCCACATTCACGGTGGAAGCTGGGCCCTCCACGCTGAGGAAGGTCACTGGGTTACGTAAACCCTTCCTCCACCCTTAAACATCATCGCGTTCCCTAATCTCACTCCCCAGAGTACAAACAAATTGCCCAAGGGATAAAAATTCCACAGCTTATGCTGCAGAGGTGGTAGAGATGGAGACTAGAAGCCTGGAGATGCAAGAGCATGCTCTGAGGAGAACTGAAACCAAGCTTGCTTCACGGGGGGCCATTTAGACCAGAACATAAAGAAATCAAAAGCAACAAACGCCACGAAAGCTGCCACCCAAACTCGGGGCACGTGGCCGTTTCATGCAGGTTTTCCAAAACTTCCAAACAAAGCCCGCCAAGGGGGCTCGGGGAATAATTACGGCATGCAAATGTCATGTGATTTTTGTCACTGATCTTTTAACATGCATAGCCGGGTTCATGTGTCTCCAATTCAAAATCTAAAATTGAAGACTTATGTGGAGATAATTATAAGTGAAAATCAAACGCAGCCCTGGAACACACCCCACACTCCTCATAAAACAACTGCTCGCCGAGAAGCGCCTGGATGCCCAGGGGAAGACACACTGGCACGGGGCCGTGCTGGCCAGGGGAGCGGAGGGCTCAGGTCAGACCTAACCATCAGGCCTGGGTCTTCTCCTGTTTGGCGTCAATCCCGGAGACCTCAGCTTGAGTTCTATGCCAGGGAGGAGACATGTTCTTCTTGCATTAATTTCAACAATACAAGCTTTAAGAGAAGGCTGCCAGTGAACAGGAGACTAAAGTTGCATAAGAAAAAAGGCTTGTAAAAACCTCTCCCATTAAAAACAAAAAAGGATGTCCTTAAAGGGCCATTTCCCAGCAGAGTCCTGCTCTTCTCGGAGTCAAAGTCCCAAGCTTTGCAAAGATGGAGACACTCCCCCATGTCTCCGGCCGCTGTCTCGTCCGTGGAGAACACTCACCCACGCACAGCCCTCTCCTCAGAAAGTTGCCAGGGACCAAATTTAAGAAGAAGCCAAAGGGATGTGCCAGGCTTTAGGGAGTCTCTAGGGCAGGGGTTTTTAACAAGGGGTCTACGAGCTTGAATTGAAATTCAAAACAGCATTATTCTTATGGGGACGTGTTAGAGCTGGCATGATACATTCATTAAATAATACAAGGTATAGTGTGAACTTAGTAAGGGATCCATGGTTTTCACCTGACTGGCAAAGGGGTCCATGGAACAAAAAGGATTAAGAACCCCTGCCCTAGGGAGACACGTTTCCATAAGCAACGGGTGCACCACTGTGCAAGGAGCTCTGGCCTCGACTCTCAGCCCCGAATCCACTTCCTTCTGCACTTCTGTCCCTGTACTGCTGCGGCTGCAAAACCAGAGCTCACGCTTCCCCACCAACTGTCCCAGGGTGGAACCCAAAAGCCCTGGCCCTCCTCTGCTCAGGAGAGCAGCCGTGCAGGTCCCGGGCTGGACAGCGGGAATGTGCTAGCCGTAGCCGGGCTGCCCTCCTAGCCCAGCCTCTTCAAAGAGGTTGCTATTTCTGAGCTTTGCCTGTTTGCCTCGAGCATGGCAAGAGGTTACCATCTGACCTAAGCACTATTAAATCTTTTTAAAGTTTAATCTTCAGGGGATTTCAACTGTAAATAAAGAACACTCCACATGTAAAAAATAAACTTACACTCATGACTTCATGTGTGACCCCGAGTTCAATTTCTGTTTGTGATTTAGCAGAAAGGAGACGAGGTATGGCGCGTGCAGTCTCAGCATGTGAGTGGGCTTGCTGGACACACTGCGGAAGCACAGCGGAGAGAGGCCGGCCTCTCAACTCACAGCTGAGGAAGGCAGTACCCACCAGCCTTCAGCGACAGCCTGATGCCACAGCCCCCACTAGCCAAGTGAGGAGGCCTGAGAAGGCACATCTGAGCACTTTGACAGCATCCCCACCAAAAACCCTCGCCTCCAAGGCTGCGGTCACTCTCTTCAGATTAGAAGACGCGAGCCCTGACATCAGAGTAAATGTCTTTGGGAGGTTCCCCAGCCCTAGGAGCTGATGTGGAAGAATCGAGAACAGGGGCATTCAGTGAATAACTTTTGGCAGATGTGGTCCCTTCCCTGGGCCTCCTTTCCTGGCATACAACAAAAGGTTTTGGCTGGGTTTTTCCTCAGGAGACTTTCCCCTGTGACATTATCTGTCTCCAGGAAGGTCTGAAAGAAGAGAAGGAATTTTATGGGAAAGACACAGGACATAGAACAGGAGGAAGATGTCCTGACTTGTTTGGAGAGTGCAGTAAACAGGGAATGGCCACCTTGCATTAGTGAATGAATCTCTCACTAGAATACAAGGGCAGGGCACTCTGGGGTTGAGAAATTTTCCCTGTATAAATAAGCTCAAAATACAATACATGGAAAGATGGGTGAGGGAATGTGGGTGAATGTGTAGATGAGTGAGTGATGGGTAAATAAGGGGAAAGAGGGATGGACAGAAGATGAATGGACAGATGGATGGATGCAAGTTCAATAGGTAAGAGATAGGTAGATAAAGTGAGAGAAGTGGGTGAACAGAGAATTGGAGGGTTGAATGAAGGGACGGAAGGAAAAGGGGATGGGCAGGTGGAAAAATGGAAGAACGGATGGGTTGGAGCACTGAAACCCTCAACGGGAAGGTGAATGCGACAAGAACCAGCAAGGCCACCTCCGGTTAAGGCCGAGACCACCTTGGTTGGTGCCCCAACTATGGAAAGGAGGACAGCCTCCCAACCCAAGAACCCTGCCATATGGCCTTGATTCAAGAAAAAGCGCTCTGCCCAGCCCCAATCAAGCATGGGCAGAGATAGTATGCTTTTTTTAAAAAAATAGAAATGAATTATTCAGATTTCTAAATTCAGAAGCATACCAAATCTAAAATGGCACACTGTTTTCCTCTCTCTCTGCATACACTTAGAAATATTCTTTAATTTCTTTAAAAGAGTAAAATTATTGATTGTGGGTAAATTAGCAACTCAAGAAAGATCCAGAGGGCAACCTGGAGATGGGAGGTGTTACTGGATTAGAGCTAAGTGCCCAAGAAGAGTGGGGAGTCTGTGTAGAAGACCATGGAAAGGGGAAAATAGGGGTGAAGGGCTGGGGAGGGGGGTGCCTGGGGAAGAGGAGGCGTTTCTGCAATGCTGGAGCTAAGCAGAGAGAGGAAATCCTCACCAGCATCAGTCCGCAAGCATCTGAATGTGGGAACTTCACTGGCTCAGCTCAACCCAGGAGAGGAGGCCACAGGGCTCCTCTAGAGACTCCCCAGCTCAGGTGGGTGGGCAGTGGGTCTGGCTTATGAGGAGCATTACAGAGGCTTGGCCCTGGGCTCAGGAAGGACTGGTGCCTCCAGGGCCCTGGGCTCCCAACTTTGTTTCTCCTGACTGGATCTTTAAATTGTTCCCTGGAGGACCCAGGCAGTTCTGAAGTCAGCAGGCCTTTGCAGAGCCCTCCCATTCGCACCCAGCTCTTTCCATGCAGCATTCCCATGAAGCCATGGGAGGTGGGCAAGAGGCAAACCAGAGTGGCCTCCATGAAGCCAATGAGCCACCTGCTGGCACTTTAGCCCTGGGCCTTGACTTGTATTTCTGCAGGCATTGGGAGGTTACCATCTGTTAATGAGTCAGGGGCTCAGATGGGATGAGGGGCTGTGTATGAAGGGACAGTGAGAGGCTCATGGCCTTCACAGGAGTTGGGCAATAGAAAGTTCCAGAACCTTGGTGTTAGCTCCCAAACATTGATTGTTCCTCCTATAAAGCCAGCATATATGAGATAGAGCAGGAAGGGAATTTCAGGAAAAAGGTGGCTCCTTATGAAAAACTACTGGCCCTTCTTGTGGGCTTAGCCAAAGCCAGAGTTTAAAGGAACTCCCAGAAGTAAGTGTGGGATACATGCAGCCGCTGCCCAGAAGGAGCCTACAAAGCCCCTGAGGTAGCAAGTCAAAGTCCAGTGAAAACCAAAGTCTCTGGAAAAGGACAGAAAAGTAGGATGCAAGCCTTCTCAACCAGAAATTTCACATCTAGGACAAGCCAGAATAAAGAAAAAAAGATCTTTTTTGTACAAAGATGCTCATCATAGTATTTTTATATTAAAAAACTATTGGAAAGACTTGACTGTCAATAATAAAGGAATTGTGAAGTAAATTAGGGCATACCCATTCAACAGAAAACAGCCGTTATTAAGAGAGATGGTTGTAAACCATATGGGAACTTAGCAAAGTACAAATCACATAATGCAGCAGGCAAGGAAGGAAAAATATCAATGTGATTATTACAATTATATGCAGTGAAAAATGTAAAGTAAAAGGTGGAGATAAAAAAGGAAGTTCATCAAAACGTTCACACGTGGTTTGTTTCAGATAGTGGGAATTATGGGGTGCTGTGGTGGAGTTCTCCCCCATTGCCTCGGCTTTCTAAATTCCTGGTACTGAATGAAGAATTCTTTTCCATTTTTAAGCATAAACGTGGAGAGGAGAGTTGTAGTACAAACCCCATCTTTTCTCAACATTCAAAGACTGAACTGAGAGAGGGAGGTCAGCCTGGTGGTGGGTGGATTAGGAGGATAGAGGGCGCTCGAGGGGCACAGACAATTAAACTCAACAGCCAGGCGCTGGTGGAAGGAGCTCCAAGACTGACATGCTGCAGGCCGATTTCCTTCCATCACACTGATTAGGTACAGAACGTGGGACCTCAAAGCCAGGCCCAAGTGGAGGACGACACAGTGTGACCCATTGGTCCATGTCGCTAGAAAGAAGGCCCAGGAGGACAGGGTCATTTCTCTGTCCATTACTATACTCCCAGCATGTGATGCACCGCAGGCACTTAGTGCATCCTTGGAGGATTCATTGAATTATACCTGCAGTCTCCAATGACATGACCAGTACACAGTAGGCCTTCACTTAGTGCATTCTCGGAGGATTCATTGAATTATACCTGCAGTCTCCAATGACATGACTAGCACTCAGTAGACTTTCACTCAGTGCATCCTTGGAAGGATTCATTGGATTACACCTGCAGTCTTCAATGACATGACCAGCACACAGTAGACCTTCACTCAGCACATACTTGGAAGAATTCATTGAATTACACCTGCAGTCACCAATGACATGACCAGCACACAGTAGGCCTTTACTCAGCACATCCTTGGAAGGATTCATTGAATTACACCTGCAGTCTCCAATGACATGACCAGCACACAGTAGGCCTTCACTTAGTGCATTCTTGGAGGGTTCATTGAATTATACCTGCAGTCTCCAATGACATGACTAGCACTCAGTAGACTTTCACTCAGTGCATCCTTGAAAGGATTCATTGGATTACACCTGCAGTCTCCAATGACATGACCAGCACACAGTAGGCCTTCACTCAATGTATCCTTGGAAGGATTTGTTGAATTACACCTGCAGTCTCCATTGACATGACCAGCACACACAGGAGGTCTTCAACAGCTATTTCCCAAACTGCATTAAAGGCCCCGATTCTGCCTGGGGCTCCAAATGGAGGAGAGATCAGTGTGTCTTTCTATGTATTAAATTCATTTGAGACCCAATTTGGGTCACTCTGGTCGGGGAGGGGAGCACTTTTATTCGTCCCTGGGCCCCAATTTTTCCAATACTGTGCACACGCCATGCCGCTGCATCCATGCAGCCCGTCCAAGCTGCCCTCGGCCAGGGGGCCCCACGGGCTCCACAGGCTCAGTTGCCCACTGCTAGGCTCTCTGCTCCTCCCCACCTCCAGCTCCTCATTCTGGTGGGTCCTGGCCCTCAGGGGGCTGTATGTTTTTGCCTGGGAACTAATGAATAAAGAAGATTTAATGAATTCAGAAAGTATAACTTGCTCAGGCGAAGTGCATTACTTGAATTCTCTGAGAAAGACCAAAAACGTTCCTTATGATAAAGCCCAAAGACTTTGATTAAAATTGACTAAAAAGAGTCCACTATACTTCTATTTAAAAATGAGAAGCCACTAATTCAGTTTAATCCAAAGATTAAACATGATTAAAATTTCTGAAAGTTACCTCGATTTAAGAGAAAATAAACAGCAGTGGCCATCAAAATATTGAGAGTGATTGGGGAATGACTTCTGGTGTTTAATCAATGTTATTTTTTTTATCTACCAATTTTTTTTCCTCAAGTCAGCTTCTAACACTAAACTACATTTCATCAAGGTTGCTGAAATGTTTAGAAAGGAACAGATGTCAGTATGGGACTGCCAGTAACACTGATGGGAGTCAGTAATTTTTTTCCTGCCCAACAGCAAAAGGGTGAAAAATTGTCCAGACTGTACAGTAATGCAAGATTCACTGAAACATTAATGGCTATAAAAAGTAAGAGTATACAAAGCTAGGTTCATTTTTTTTCCAAAATATCACTAAGGGCAGCGCTTGTTTTTTAATTGGTGAGAAATTCAATTGCAAACTGAAAGGTCTCTGTACTTTTAAACCCTTAAATAGACACACAAATACAGCTGATGATATTGATTAATGTTTATTAGCTGGTTCCAAATATACTTGCATCTTAGTCAATTCTGCCATTTAATAATTTTGCTAAATCTCAAAAACGGAGATGCAATCCTGCCTTTAAGAGGCAGCCCTGCTAGTTATTTACAGATTGTAACATTTACATAAGAGTTTGGCTTAACAAGAGATATAAATATAGATAAAACTCTTAGGACTTCATTCTTTAAACTGCCCTCTAAAAATCTGCCCTGCAATTTGCAAACTGAATTTTGTGCAGACTATTCTTGGAAGCCTTTGTGAATTAGGGAGAACTAACTCAAAGCAAGGGCTGGCTAATCACAATTTTGCAAATTGTACGTAGCAATCATCCTCACATTGTGAAATTCAGATCTATAAAATGCTGATGTTTTAAAGTTGAAAAATAAATTAGCTCACTAGAACTATTTTGCAAAAAAAAATCAGTCTGAGGCCTTACAACTAAATTATTTGTTTAAAAAAATTAAAAGATAGTCACATTGATAGCAAATAATAAATAAAGGCAGAATATCATTCCAGCGTCTTCCTGCTACAATCCTCCTATAATGGAAGAGTGCTCCCCTGCGCCCTCAACTTCCCAGCGTCTCCTATAAATACTCACCTGCCTGTAGCACAGAGATTCTCTGACTTCCCAGAATACACGTGTGGCCATGCCGGGACTTCTATTTTAAATGCCTCTAGTGTATTTGTCTACGATCTGGAAAACGCTCTCCGGCAGAGAAGGGATTAGTCAACATTTTCTTTGATATGTCATCTATTCACTTGGTAAAGCAGATTCACGTCTGTCCAACCAAGGAAGTTGGCAGTTAGCACTTATTTGCTAAAACGGATGACTTTTGGGTTACAAAAACTATAATAATGCCAAATATGAAAAAGAAGAAGGCGCTGCATCGGTCCCCAATTCCAGTGTGTTTAAAAATGGAGTTGCCCTGGGTGAAAAAAGCTGACCTCATAGGAGAAGTCTGCTTGCCACCAGAGAATAGAAGGCAAGGGACCAAGAGCTGTGGGTTTCATTCACAGGAAATTTTCCATACATCGTCACCCTAAGAGAGGAGATAAGTACACATGCCGCACACATGTGCACATGCATGCAAACACACAGGTGTGCACACACACATGCACTTGCACACACACACACACAAGCACCCAGTTTCCTTCTGTCAGTCCCAATGCCCCATACAGCAGCTTGCAAACACTCAGAGGTGAGCACAGAGGCTCAAGCCCATCCAAATCCTGTTTTCCCAAATTCCAAGGCCACAGTCTTTGGTTGTAGAACTGTGCAATATTTTTCAAAGGCCTGAAAGAAGCCCCGATTTTAAGACTCTAATTCTGTTGCAAAGGCAACTGCACACCCCAGCCATGGTCTCCACCATTTCATTCGCTCTTTTTAGACCAACATCTGGCTTGTTCCTTCCTTTTTCTTGGATATCATACCAGCCCAAATCAGGGCAAGTGACACCTGACTTGATTATTACCCAACTCCATGCACTGTAAGCACAGTTCTGGGCACACTGTAGGCACTCAATCAAACCTCACACAGTGTTTGGATCAGCCTCCATTAGCCCAAGGCATCCTAAGCGGAGCATGCAAATACGTATTTTACTATTAAAAACTGACCACGATGCCTTGGGAAAGAATAAGCTGAGGGGGTCCCCATGTGTCAGTGGCCATCCTCGTGGTCCTTACCTCAAGCTCTCTGTCGCTCAGCCTGCAGTCAAGGCATTTTGGGTAACATTGCTCCAGAAAGCAAATATTTATATTAGAAAATACCATCGAGATATGATCCCCATTCGAGTGTTTTCTATAGGTAGCTGTTAGAAACAAGAAGAGAAATTGCCTCCTAAGTGGCAAAGAGGGAAAACAAGATGTGTGGGTGTCACGGAAGAATTGATGAAATGCCTTTAAGCTATTACCTTTCTGCTCTTCATTCTGAGTGTTGACTCAACACTCGTAAACCCTCGGATGGCAGTGGTCATGTGGACAAGCCACCTGGCCCTCCAAGGGGAACGCCTAGACCCCCTCCAGCAGATGGGTGGGCAAAGGATTTTCTCCACACTCATGGCCAGCAGCCCAGGAGAGAGCTGCATTCAAAAGCACAGCCATAAGCCTCCCAGAGCCTACCCTGGTGGGCATGAGGCAGGGGCCAGAGGCACCCAGTCCTTGGGCCATCGAGGCCATCTGCACATACAGCCACAGGTGCAAGACCAGATGCTGGGCCTGAAGGGATATGTCACTGCATACATCTTCCCTGAACTCAAGGTCCTCACTGACCCAGGAGAGGAAATGGCTTCATACATGGTCGATAAGTTATGGACCTACAGACTCTCAGAGCTTCTGGCACCTCCAACATAATGGGGCTAACCCTCTTCCTATAAAGGTGGGCAAGGGGGGGGGTCTTCCCCAGAACCTGCCTCCTGCCCAGCTCAGGCTTTGCCTGAGGTGCAGTGCTTTCCCATAGATTGCATCCCTGGCCCTGTGCCCTCAAGCCCCCAGGATCTCCAAAGCCAGGACCACCTCTTAGATGCCAGAGTGGGACAAGGAGGTTGGCATCCCACCTGGACCAAGAAGAGCCACCCCAGGGTGCAGTGCAGGATTCTGAGGCTTGCACAGGCCAGAAGGTAAACAATTTATTCTCTGCATAAGCACTCAGGCCAGGCCCCAATGACCACTTCTGGGCCTTCAATACATGCCCAAAACATCTGGGGGAGAAAAATGTCTCACATGGAATGGGGAGCAAGGCACCCTGGAGAGTAAGAGGATGATGAAGCCTCACACAGTCAATGCCCAACGTAAGTAAAGAACTCTTAAAAATTTATGAGGAGGGCAGCAGACTTGGTCCAGTGGTTAGGGCTTCCATCTACCACATGGGAGGTCCACAGCTCAAACCCTAGATCTCCTTGACCCGTGGGAGCTGGCCCATGCACAGCGCTGATGCACACAAGGAGTGTCCTGCCACGCAGGGGTGTCCCCCACGTAGGGAAGCCCCATGCACAAGAAGTGCGCCCCGTAAGGAGAGCCACCCAGCATGAAAGGAAGTTCAGCCTGCCCAAAAATGGTGCCGCATACACGGAGAACTGGCACAACAAGATGACACAACAAAAAGAAACACAGATTCCCACGCTGCTGACAACAACAGAAGCAGACAAAGAAGACGCAGCAAATAGACACAGAGAACAGACAACCGGGGTGGGCTGGGGAGGGGAGAGAAATAAATAAATAAATAAATCTTTTTTTTTTAAATCTATGAGGAAAAAATAGAGAAAAGGTGGGGAGGCGGGAATGAAGAAGCAGTTTATAGAAGATATTCAAGTGGCCAATGCACATAGGAGAAGATAGTTGCACTATTAATGAGGGAAATAAAATCAAAGATACAAGTTTTTTGCCATCATTTGGTAAACATTTGAAAGAGCAATAATATTCAGTATTGGTGACATTTTGGGAAGTGAATACTTTTCATCCAATATTGGTAGACATGTATGTAAATGGGTACAGCATGATTTTGAGGGGAATTTGGCAATAGTTATTAAAGAATTAAATACACATACCTACTTACCAAGCAACCTTACCACCAGAAATCGGTCCTACAGAAATACTCAAAAACGTTCACCGGCACATGTATGCAGTATGTCCACTGTAGCATTTGTTTGTCTAATGTAGAAGGGAAAATGAAAACTGCTTTAAAGTCTATCAGTAGGGAAGCAGACTTGGCCCAGTGGTTAGGGCGTCCGTCTACCACGTGGGAGGTCTGCGGTTCAAACCCTGGGCCTCCTTGATCCGAGTAGAGCTGGCCCATGCACAGTGCTGATGTGCACAAGGAATACCGTGCCATGCAGGGGTGTCCCCCACATAGGGGAGACCCACGCACAAGGAGTGCGCCCCGTAAGGAGAGCCGCCCAGAGTGAAAGAAAGTGCAGCCTGCCCAAGAATGGTGCTGCACACACAGAGAGCTGACACAACAAGATGACACAACAAAAAGAAACACAGATTTCCGTGCCACTGACAACAGAAGCGGACAAAGAAGACACAGCAAATAGACACAGAGAACAGACAACTGGGATGGAGGGGGTGGGGGGAAGGGGAGATAAATAAAAAAATAAATCTTTTTTTTAAAAAAAGTCTATCAGTAGCATGGGCTTTCATAAATGTAGGTACATCATACCACAGAGAAGTATCCAGCAGTTTAAAATATTGTGCTCTTTCCAGGTGTCACAGTTTGAGATTATTTTATGACTCCCAAAAAGAGATACGTTGTAAACTAATGTATTCCTCTGGGTGTGATACCCTTTGATTGCATTAAATTCAGTTGCAGGGCCATGGATTAGATCACTTGTGAAGATCACTTTAGGGCTTTTGATTTGACCAGGTCAGTAAGGCTGAGTCCCCACCTCCTTGCTGGGTCTGATATAAGCAGACTCACAAGGACAGACAGACACAGGAAGAGCGAGCTCTGCCATTGTTGGTCCTGCCATGTGACAGAAAGAAGAAGGCTCAAACAGCTGAGGCCCCGAGGAAAGATGAGCCATTTGCCTGATAGCTTACAGCTGACATTGGGAGGAAAGCAGACTAGACTGGTTTAGGAGACCCAGAAAAAAAACAAGCCCTATGCCAGGAGAGAGAGGACTCCGGGATCGCTTCGTCAGGAAGCCCTAAGAGGCTGGGCCCACGGAACTCAAGAGGAAAGGGGGAGCCTGGAGGGCAAGGCTGAAACCTGGGCAGAGATTGGCGGCAATCTTGCTTTACCACATGGCAACTGCCAGGATCCACAGTAGCTGACGGCAGTGAGAAAGCATGTCTGATGGGGTCTCAATATGGACTTTTCATGGCCTTGGAGATATCAGCTTTTACCTCAAGTAAATACCCTTTAGAAAAGCCAACAGATTTCTGGTACTTTGCATTGGCAGCCCTTTGGCAAACTAAAACACTAGGTAACCTGATGTTTTTGTCTACAAACTATATTGCTAGTCAAAAAAAATTTTTTAAAAGCAATTCCCAGAACAACATGTATAGTCGAGTCCAATCAGGCAGAAGAAAATACCTAAACCAGTGTGAGATTTTATTTATTTCTATGTGAATTCACCATCTATATAGTATAAACATAGAATAAACAGTCTGGCAAGGCACACGCCAAAACTCATAGCAGGGGATGTCTCCAGAGAAGACAGATGATTAAGGGTGGAATTGAAAGGGAGCTTCTGGGGTCCACGTGACATACCTCTGTACTGTCTCCATCACCACTGAGCTCACAGAATCCTTGTAACTAATCAAGAACAACTGCACTACAAAGCAGCCTTCAGGCTGCCCCTCTGCCTCCAGAACGAAGACCAAGATCCTTCACTGGCCCTCAAGACCCTTCCCATCAGATCCCTGATGACCTTCTCAAACCAGACCAGGCTCCAAAGGGCCCAGAGTCCTTCATCTTCCTCCCCTTTCTTCCCGCTGCTTGCAAAAATCTGACTCAGCCTTCAAGCCCACTTTCTCCAGGAAGGCTTCCTGGACCACTTCAGTCCCCAGAGATCTTTCCTGGTTCTTGGATCCTGCTCTGACCTTCTACAACTTTTTGTGACTCACCACTGTCTAAGGTGACTCACACTGGACCCTACGCAGCCCAAGAGAAGGCCACATCCCATCAGTCTTCCCTTCAATGTAGGCCCATCGATCACCCACCGTGTGCTGCACCCCATTCTAGGTGCTGAAAACAGGGCAGAAAGCAAAAGGCACAAGCTCCTGCCCTCAGGGAGCCAATAGTCTAGTAAAGGAGTAAGCAAGTAATAAGAGAAACTAGATCAAAGTGCCAAAGGGATACAAGCACAAAGTAAAAAATAGAAAACAGCAGCAGGAGGAGGAATCTTTTGGGACTGAGTGAGCCCAGAAGGCTCCTTTGAAGAGACATCATTTGAAGAAAGACCTGCAGGTAAAGAACCAGGTAAGCACTGACAGGAAAGGTGGGGCAGGTGGGGTTGTCCCCGTCCTCCCCGTGGTTCAGTGGCCAGAGCTGGGTACATTGCAGGAGCTCAGGGACTGTCTGTCTGAACCAACCAATGTGCAAACAACCCATCCAGCAAAACCCAGCCAGCAGCACAACACCCAGAGGAAGGACAGGGCTCAGGATAGTCACAGCAAAGCAGGACACCCATCTTGGGCCTACCCCTTGCCTCACTCTCCCAGACCCATGGCTCCTTTCAGACCAAGACAGGCAATGCCGACCACCTACCCACACCCTATCTGTGTCCCCAGGAGGGAGAAAGGGCCCCTGAGGTCCCTGGGAGCCTGTATTGGAACCAGGACCTGAAGCACCATCACCTGCTTTTTGCACAGGCCCAAAGTCAAAGCTACTTAGGTCAAGAACAAAAGGTAACCCTGAAAGTATGAGTCCAACAGCTGAATTCTGCCTCCCAGAGCCCCGAAGTCACCCTAGGCCTGTGAGTCTCTGAGCCCACGGTGCTGCCCTTTCCTAAAGAGCAAACAGCAGGGAGGAGGGCAGTGGAGCATGCAGCTTTCCTTGAGGCCCCTCAAGGTCCACGGCAACTGGCAGAGGGCACCTGAAAGCAGAACTACTGCCAATCCCTCTGATCAGGCCTAGGGTCACTGGGACCAGGGCCTCAGCAGGCATGGCTCAGGGGATGGTTGGAACATGCAACCTAGCTCAACAATGGCACCCAAGCCACATGGTCCAAACGAAAACAAAATTCTTGAGGGGACCTCAGGGTGCACCTTTTGATTGAGTCTGCTGCCCTTCCACAGAGGGCCAGAAGGCCTCAAGTGCTTCACTCTAATATCCTCTGCACAGCAGGGGTCAAGGCCCTCTGCAAACCTGCAGCCAGACAAGACAATGTGGAACTGCCCCCCCTCCATAAGCAAAGTAAGCATGCACTTAGGACACCAGCAAAGCAGAGCCACCAAAAAAATGAGAATGTTTGAATCAAATCATAGGGACTGATATTCCAACAGAGCATCAGAGTGGTCACCATGGAAAACTCAACCCTCTGTTAGACTTCCTCACACAGATGTCCTGGCTGAGGGACTTGCTCTCACAGATGTCCTGGATGGGAGACCTCCTCACATGGATGTCCTCATTGAAGGACCTCCTCACACGGATGTCCTGGATAGGGGACCTCCTCACATGGATGTCCTCATTGAAGGACCTCCTCACACAGACGTCCTGGATGGGGGACCTCCTCACATGGATGTCCTGGATGGGAGACCTCCTCACATGGATGTCCTCATTGAAGGACCTCCTCACACAGACGTCCTGGATGGGGGACCTCCTCACATGGATGTCCTGGATGGGAGACCTCCTCACATGGATGTCCTCATTGAAGGACTTCCTCACACAGATGTCCTCATGGAAAGGCTTCCTCACACAGATATCAAGTCTAGTACTGTTTGTTATTCTCAAATTCACATACTGGGGATTAAGGGGAAGCCTCCTCCTTCTTAGTGTTTAGGCCTCTAGGATCTTTAGTTGGCCCCATGAGAAAGCCTTTGGGTCAGGACACTCAAATTTCAACACTCCAAGCTGAGGACTCTTGTGATGCTATCTGGGCTGGGGATCCCCAGGAACCACTGCTGGATGGGCAGCCCCAGGATGACAGGCAGAGAGATCACCACTCTAGTCACATCTGTATTCCTCATAGCCCTGGTTTCTGGCAGAGCTTCTGGACCCCAAAGACTTGGGGAGGGCATGGGGTGAGAGTAAGTGTGGGAGGAGTGGGGAGCAGAGCCTCCAATTTTCTCTCAGAGAAGGGAGCATCCACAGAGGGTGAGAAATGGGCAGGTTTCTCCCAAGCTCCTGAGAAACAGGTTGTATGGGACCAGGCTTGGGCTCCTGCCCTGCCCTGGCCAAGCAGAAAACACAGAGGGAGAGGGGGGTGGGGCAGGAGTCCGGAGGAGAGGTCAGTCACCTCTGGTAGATTTCCACAGGGTCCCTCTTACCTTCTTGAAGTCATTAGGCACCAGCAGGAGGCCCAGGCAGGGCTAACAACCAGAGGAGGGTAGACCAGAAAGCCCATTGTACAAACACCTAGATTAGCAATCACCTCAGAAGTAAGTCCCACGCTTATATGTGGGTCCTGGGGACTGGAGAGACTCTGCCACTGCTTCAGGGCAGTATCTCAAAGGAACTGGTCTCTTCTTTCCATGGGAAGAAGGAAAGTCTGAAAGGGTGGCTGTCCTCATCGTGGGGACTGCAGAAGCCCCAGCCCTGTAAACAGGCAGGTTGGGTGCTACTGTCTCCATTTCCCAACAGAGGAAACTGAATCCCTGTAAAGGAGAGTGGCTTCCCAGGTCACACAGGCATTAATGGAGGCAGTATTGTGCCTCCTAGGCAGCCCAAGACTGGCACCCAAGCCACACTGAGTTACACAGCTCGAGAATACTCCCTGTACCCCTAAAAGAAGGGAATCCATTCCCTAGCCAGGAACAGCTGGGAATGGTCCACAGGCACCTTTCTGCAGGCCCTTT